>NC_070606.1:42917500-42922500 GCF_027172205.1 Podarcis raffonei | reverse complement strand
CGGCTGCGGGTGTTTTTTGGCGCGAAAAAGGACACCCGCTTATTTATTTCATTTGTCGCGTTTCCCCCACGCGCCAGGGCCAACGCTTTCTTCGCGAGCACCTAACCACATTGCACGACAATAAAACGTTAAATTAGGCGCGGGGGGGGGGGCAGGACGGGGGGGGAATAAAATATTTCGCTTAATGATCTATTTCAGTCTTTGCTTACCTGTCAAAGAACCATTTGTCAACGTCACACATTATTTCCCCTCATGCCTTCCCTTTTTTTCCTGAAGCTAAGCGGGGAGGGGAGGCGGGCGGAAAGGCTAGCAGTGAGGCGAAGGAACCTTTTCCGGCATTGCAGGAGCCTGGCAATCCTCACCCTTAACCACATTGCCTTGGACTGCAGTCAACAAGCCCACCTCTTTCAAGTAGATGCATTTAGGATCGGGGGCGTAATTAAAAGGGCTTTTTTCTTCTTCGCCTCCTTCCTCTCCTGCTACTACCTCTTTCCATGCCCGTTTCCATTTCTCTCTCTCTCACACACATACACTGCCATATTCTGAGCACAGAACTGCTCCAGTTCTACTTGATCCGGGGAATGTGTCTCCCTGATCTCAGCTGGCATGTGTAAAATTAGGATATTCCAAATATGCCCCGTCAGATGCAGGCCGATCCAGATCGTAACAAGCGAAGGTTTTGAAGCGAATGATAGCAATACAAACGTCCTACTGTTGAGCAACACTGTCAGCTGGAAATCTGCGTGAGGCAAACCTGGGCGCAATTCCACACGCTTTTCGTTTTGTTTGTTTTGTTTAAGCAAATAAATGAATGAAAGGGGGAACCCCAATTAAGACCTAAATTGCCCTTTCCTCCCTATACGTTAGCCCCTCCTTCTAACATCATTCCCATTTGGCTTCTATGAAGCAGTCCCTATTGATGAGAAACTCCCATGAAAAACCAATACAAGCACTGTATGGTGCAGGTTTGTAAGATCGGGCCTTTTCCCAGCCAGGCTTTTCCCTATAGGGAACCAGTTGGATGTGATCGACTTTCGTCTTACATACACACTTTGACACGGCCAAAAGCTGAGGTGGCAGCTTTTTGATTGTTTTTGCTTTTTGTTGGGGCTTTTTTCCAATTTACCTTTTTAAAAGCTGTGTCAGAAAAAGCTGCAAATGAAAAAAAAATGTAATATATAAAAAAACAATTTTGTGGTAACATGTTATTCCAATTAGAAGCATTAGCGCTATACTTTATACACCCCCTGGGGTTTGGATTAACAAGCAGCACCAAAAGAAACATTATTCCTTACCTAAAAGCACAAAGCTTTGCCTTAGTTTTTGGACTCAAGGAAAGTGCCGTTTGGACAGCACTGGTTTCCAAGAGTTTCAGTTACAAGATTATTAACTCTCAAGTCTTTGCACTCAGACCTTAGAACATTCTCAACGGTTAAAGAATACAGCCTGCCAATTTTATTTTATTGTATTTTTGTTAAGTTTGGAGCTTGTTACCTGCTCATTAGAAGGGCTTTATGGCTATTGCTCATGCAGGGATCATGATCCAAGCCTGTTCTTTTTCCAAAAAAGCACTAAGTTCATTGCATCATTTAAAGGACAAGGGTGGTATATTAATTAGAAGCAGCAACCTAAAGATGGGACGCCACAACACTTTTTGTGGTCATGTCAATGCCAATGCTTTTCAACGGCTCCAACCTAAGAGCAGCGTGATAGGTGAAACCAGATGGACTGGATGCAAAGGACTGAGTCTTTTATAGGAGAAAGAGGGGTTCCCCAGTCACTGAGGCTGTGGCCCTTTCTTATATATTTTATGAGGCATTCTTTCTCAAACAGCGTCCCTTACAGCGGGTTACGGCGCATTTTGAATTAGGTACGAAAGCGGCTATTTCCCTCCGTCTCCCACAACACACACACACACACACTTTTCCTGATCAAAACAAGAAGTGTCTAGCCGCCTTGAGGAATCCCAGAAGCATGCACAACAATATGGTTATTATCGGCCTGATATTTGGGGAAGAAAGTGCTAATGGGCAATCTGGTGTTTATTTTGAAACTGCTAACAATGATTTTTCTTGGGTAAAAAAGGCAAGTGTGTCTGGGCACACGGTTGAGTGGGTTTTGAGCAGAGGCTCTAACAGATGGTGTGGAGCTATAGGTGCGCTTTCTCTCTCCCGCGCGCGCTCTGTCTCTCTCTCTCTCTCGCCCCCCTCCGCTCTCCAGACTTAGGGGAACCGTCGTGCCTGACCGGACTGTGAGCAGCAGCAGGAGGAGGAGGAGGAGCGGCGGCGGCAGCAGCCTGGCTGCACCAGGCAGCTCATGGAAAGGCTTTTCCGCTTTCTACCCGCTCCTGCCCCTCCCCCAGCCCAGCCTCCCCTGGAGAATGAGAGAGACACACAGAGCGAGCGGGGAGAGAGAGAGAGCTCTCGGCGCGCGCTGCTTTTTGCCTCGCAGGCTCCCCTGGAGAGCTTTCCCGCGCGCGCCGGCTTCCCTTGGCTCAAACAAGCGCCGCGTTCAAGGCTCCTTCCTCGAGAAGGCCGCAGCCGAGCTGTGCGTTTCCACAAGCCCCTAACCACCTCGCACAGAAATCGGTGCTTTCCTCTCTCTCTCCTTCCCTGCCTCGCCTGCTTTGCCTCAACGCCCCCCCTCCCGCTTTTTCCCCTTCACACAGCCTGGGCCTCAGCCGTCTGTGCTCCATGAGGTCACTTGCTTCCATTCCCATTACTGCGGGCTCTCTCTCTCTCTCTTTTTTTTGCCTCCTTTTGCAAAGGGGGCTGTGTGAGGTGGGAGAAAAAAAAGGGGGGGAGGAGGTTGGAAGAAGAACCGCTCGAGGCACACGAATACATGTAATTTCCAGGCCCCGCCATTCACCGCCTCGGCCACCACTCCTTCCCCAACACCAAGTGTGGGGAAGGCAGGCATCTCTTCTCCCCCCCCCCCACCTACCTACTGCGTTTGCTACCCACTTTGAGCCACTTTTTTGCTTGTTGACAAGGCCACGGTGGGTAGCTTGCGCGTGTCCTTTTTCCCAAGGAAAGCCTGCAAAAGTCCTCGTCACTGAAGCGGGGACATGGCCTAGTTTCCCCCAAGTTGTCTAAAGCAGGTACCAGTGTGGAGAAGCCTGAAGAAATATATGACACCGCAGACATAACAAGCAGTCAGTGGCTGCGAATGTTTGTTGTTGCAGCACGCCATATAACTTCTGGTGATTGTTACTTCGCCTCTGATGAATCCGCGTATTTAGATGTGATTTATTTTTTATTTTGTAGCACCAACAGAAATCCATAAACTGTCGGTTCAGCGCCATTGACTCTTTGATCAGTTACTGGGCTATCTCTCCCCCTCCCCCTCTTTCCTCCCCGTCAGCGAAGAGAGATTAAAAGCCTGTATTTTCAGCACTGGTGCTACTGCAAAGATCCGTAGCTTCAATTACCAATAAAAGTGTGCTTGAAAATGTTAGCCTCTTTCCTTTCTCTCTCCCTCCCTCTCTCTCTATTCAAGAGCATCAAAACTTGCAGAGCTGCCTATAGTACCCTCTTAATTAGCCTACAGCGATTTCCGAAAACATTTAGCTGCTATGTACAAAGGAAATAAAAAGTCATTGTCAACTCGAGAGCGCTCCAGAGTTTAAAAGGGTGCCTCTCTGTAACCTATTGAAATAATTATTGGAGGGCACAACGCCTCCGTCTTTGTCAGAGGACTGGGGTTTGCCTGTCAGGTTGGGTTTTCTCCAAAAGAGCACCATTCATTTAACTGCGGAGGGCATTTAAATCTAACCCTATTTTTGTCAAGATCGCTATAAATTTTCTGGTGAGGAGAGGAGAGACTGCTTGGAAGCTTAGCCGAGCTGGAATTGTGTCCCAGGCCACATATTCCCAAAGCCCTGTCCTTTGTTTTTGATACCTTTTACATTTTATTTTTTTCTTATTATTTTTCAAATGATGCCAAAGAAAGCAAGTTTCTCTTCGTGCACCATTGCAAGGAGAGACAAAAAATGCACTGGGCATTTATTTACAGTACTAAACACCCCCGGAATTCTCTATTTTCTGAGGTGCACAAGTTCCCCTCGTTTACATGTGTGGAAACATTATCTTTTTTTCTGAAAAAACCGGGAAAGCAGCAAATGACTCTCTCGGGAAAATAAAAGAAGATTTAAAAGTTGAGCCATCCAGTAGCTAACAGGCAGCTTTTGGGATGGGGGGGACACAGTTCCTTGCCTTTAATTGCCTTGGAGGAGTCCTGATAACACTGTAGTTATCCTCGAGAAAGTTGGCCAAGACAGGTTAAATAATTTAATAAGGACCTGCTTGTAATTATGTTATTTACAAGGGATGACAGAGGTTTGAGAAAGAAACAGGAGCTGATCTCAGGGAAAATGGACGGGTTTGGGTGACCCCTGGAGCATAGAGCTTGAATTATGGAGATGGGGGACTGCGAGGTGAATCCGGACTAGTGGAGAACAAGATGACTTTTCACCTCAACACATTTAACTTTTACATCCCAAATAAACGTCTCGCGAGACTAAATCATCCCATTTGAAAAAGAAAAAGAGAGGGCAGAGGAGAGGAGGAGGGAAGGAAAGCAGCTTCCTTCGATTCCAGCGCGTCCGGATTAAGAGACAATTTCCCTTTTTGTCATCCGTTTTAACAAAATAATCCCCCAGGTTGTTTTAAAATAAAATTGAGGGAACACTGGAGCAGTTGCCCTCCCCGGTCACTTCTTCTTTCCCTGATATCAAGCAGATGGAAATCTGGCATTAAAGGGCAGCGCATTCATAACAGCTTCCTGATAGTAACAGTAATAATAATAAAACTAGTTTGCTTTCGAAGTATTTGTCAACCGTACGGGAATTTAGCTAACATGTCAAGGGGGCTCCGGGAAGGATAGGCGTGCCATCAAGAGCCAAGGAGAGTCCCATTCCCTCGGAGGTGGGAGTCAGACACAAACTCAGCAGCTCACACAACTCTTAAAAAAGCTTAAACTTTCTCACCTGTTTGGTCATG